>NC_090439.1:204670925-204678880 GCF_031143425.1 Pleurodeles waltl
AAAGATAGAGATAGAGAGAAATAGAGACAGATAGAGAGATAGAGAGAGAGAGAGAGATAGAATGATGGATAGAGATAGAGAGAGAGAGAGGGATAGAGATATAGATAGAAAGATAGAGATATAGAGATAGAAAGATAGAGATATAGAGATAGAAAGATAGAGATATAGAGATAGAAAGATAGACATAGAAAGACGGAGATAGAAAGATAGAGAGAGAGAGAAATAGAAAGAGAGAGAGATAGATAGAGATAGAGAGAGAGATAGAATGATGGATAGAGATAGAGAGAGAGACACACAGAGAGATAGATAGATAGAGATATAGAGATAGAAAGATAGAGCTATAGAGATAGAAAGATAGACATAGAAAGATGGAGATGGAGAGAGATGGAGAGATAGAGAGATAGAGAGAGACGGACAGAGAGAGACGGACAGAGAGAGACGGACAGAGAGAGATAGACAGAGAGAGATAGACAGAGAGGCAGACAGGCAGACAGAGGTAGAGATAGAGACAGAGAGAGATAGAGACAGAGAGAGATAGAGACAGAGAGAGATAGAGACAGAGAGAGATAGAGACAGAGAGATATATAGAGAGATATATAGAGAGATATATAGAGAGATATATAGAGAGATATATAGAGAGATATATAGAGAGATATATAGAGAGATATATAGAGAGATATATAGAGAGATATATAGAGAGATATATAGAGAGATATATAGAGAGATAGAGATATAGTTGGAGAGATGGAGATGGAGATTTAGAGATGGAGAGATTTAGAGATGGAGAGATAGAGATATAGAGATGGAGAGATAGATATGGGGAGATTTAGAGAGAGATGAAGAGAGAGATGAAGAGAGAGATGAAGAGAGAGATGGAGAGAGAGATGGAGAGAGAGATGGAGAGAGAGATGGAGAGAGAGAGATATATAGAGAGAGAGATTTAGAGAGAGAGATATATAGAGAGAGAGATTTAGAGAGAGAGATTTAGAGAGAGATTTAGAGAGAGATTTAGAGAGAGAGATTTAGAGAGAGAGATTTAGAGAGAGAGATTTAGAGAGAGAGATTTAGAGAGAGAGATTTAGAGAGAGAGATTTAGAGAGAGAGATTTAGAGAGAGAGATTTAGAGAGAGAGATTTAGAGAGAGAGATTTAGAGAGAGAGATTTAGAGAGAGAGATTTAGAGAGAGAGATTTAGAGAGAGAGATATATATAGAGAGAGATTTAGAGAGAGAGAGATATATAGAGAGAGATTTAGAGAGAGAGAGATATATAGAGAGAGATTTAGAGAGAGAGATATATATAGAGAGAGATTTAGAGAGAGAGATATATAGAGAGAGATTTAGAGAGAGAGATATATAGAGAGAGAGATTTAGAGAGAGAGATATATAGAGAGAGAGATTTAGAGAGAGAGATTTAGAGAGAGAGATATATATAGAGAGAGATTTAGAGAGAGAGAAATATAGAGAGAGATTTAGAGAGAGAGAGATATATAGAGAGAGATTTAGAGAGAGATATATATATAGAGAGAGATTTAGAGAGAGAGATGGAGAGATAGAGATATGTAGAGAGAGAGATAGAGAGAGAGATAGATTGATGGATAGAGAGAGAGAGATAGAGAGAGAAATAGAGAAAGGGATAGAGATAGAAAGATAGATAGGAATAGATAGAGAGATTGAGAGAGATAGATATATAGATAGATAGAGATAGAGAGTTACAGAGAGAGAGGAATAGAGAGACAGATAGAGACAGAGAGAGATAGTGAGAGATAAAGATATATAGAGATAGTGATAGAGAGAGAGATAGAGAGATAGAGATAGAGAGAGACAGAGAGAGACAGATATATATATATATATATATAGAGAGAGAGAGAGATAGAGATAGAGAGAGATAGTAATAGAGATAGGAATAGAGATAGATAGATAGAGAGATACAGAGAGAGAGAGTTAGATAGAGAGTTAGATAGAGAGTTAGATAGAGATTAGATAGAGAGTTAGAGAGTTACAGTTAGAGAGTTACAGTTAGAGAGTTACAGTTAGAGAGTTACAGTTAGAGAGTTACAGTTAGAGAGATAGAGAGTTACAGACAGAGGTTACAGACAGAGAGAGATAGACAGAGAGAGACATAGAGAGATAGAGAGACATAGAGAGATAGAGACATAGAGAGAGAGAGACAGAGGTAGAGATAGAGACAGAGAGATATATAGAGAGATAGATAGAGACAGAGAGATATATAGAGATATAGATAGAGAGATATAGTTAGAGAGAGATAGTTAGAGAGAGATAGTTAGAGAGAGATAGTTAGAGAGAGATAGTTAGAGAGAGATAGTTGGAGAGATATAGTTGGAGAGATATAGTTGGAGAGATATAGTTGGAGAGATGGAGATTTAGAGATGGAGAGATTTAGAGATGGGGAGATTTAGAGAAAGAGATGGAGAGGAGAGAGATGGAGAGAGAGATGGAGAGAGATGGAGAGATAGAGATATATAGAGAGGAGATGTAGAGAGAGAGAGATAGATTGATGGATAGAGATCGAGAGAGAGAGATAGATAGAGATAGAAAGATAGATAGGAATAGATAGAGAGAGATAGAGATAGATAGATATATAGATAGATAGAGATAGAGAGTTACAGATAGAGGGATAGGAATAGAGAGACAGACAGAGAGATAGTGATAGAGAGATAGAGCTAGAGAGAGATGAAGATATATAGAGATAGTGATAGAGAGATAGTGATAGAGAGATAGTGATAGAGAGATAGTGATAGAGAGATAGTGATAGAGAGATAGTGATAGAGAGAGAAAGATAGAGAGGGAGATATATATATATAGAGAGAGAGATAGAGACGGAGAGAGAGAGAGAGAGCTATATATATATATATATATTTATAGAGAGAGAGATAGAGAGATAGATAGATAGATATATAGAGAGATATAGTAATAGAGATAGGTACAGAGATAGGTACAGAGATAGGTACAGAGATAGGTACAGAAGATAGTACAGAGATAGGTACAGAGATAGGTACATAGAGATAGATAGATACATAGAGAGATAGTTAGAGATAGAGAGATAGTTAGAGATAGAGAGATAGTTAGAGATAGAGAGATAGTTAGAGATAGAGAGATAGTTAGATACATAGAGAGATAGTTAGATACATAGAGAGATAGTTAGAGATAGAGATAGAGATAGAGAGAGAGAGATAGAGAGAGACAGAGAGAGACAGAGATAGAGATAGAGAGAGAGAGAGAGAGGAGAGAGAGAGAGAGAGAGAGAGAGAGAGATATATAGCGAGAGAGAAAGAGAGATAGGTAGATATATATATAGAGATAGAAAGATAGATACAGAGATAGATAGATACAGAGATAGATAGAGAGATAGATAGATACAGAGATAGATAGAGATAGAGAGATAGAGAGTTACAGATAGAGAGATAGAGAGTTACAGTTAGAGAGTTACAGTTAGAGAGTTACAGTTAGAGAGTTACAGTTAGAGAGTTACAGTTAGAGAGTTACAGTTAGAGTACAGTTAGAGAGTTACAGATAGAGAGTTACAGATAGAGAGTTACAGATAGAGAGTTACAGATAGAGAGTTACAGATAGAGAGTTACAGATAGAGAGTTACAGATAGAGAGTTACAGATAGAGAGTTACAGATAGAGAGTTACAGATAGGGAGATACAGATAGGGAGATACAGATAGGGAGATACAGATAGGGAGATACAGATAGGGAGATACAGATAGGGAGATACAGATAGGGAGATACAGATAGGGAGATACAGATAGGGAGATACAGATAGGGAGATAGAGGGAGAAAGAGATAGAGATATATAGATAGAGATATATAGATAGAGATATATAGATAGAGATATATAGATAGAGATATATAGATAGAGATATATAGATAGAGATATATAGATAGAGATATATAGATAGAGATATATAGATAGAAATACAGAGAGAGATATATAGATAGAGATACAGAGAGAGAGAGATATGGAGATAGATGGAGAGATGGTGAGAGAGAGGGATGGTGAGAGAGAGGGATGGAGCGAGAGAGGGATGGAGCGAGAGAGGGATGGAGCGAGAGAGGGATGGAGCGAGAGAGGTATGGAGCGAGAGAGGTATGGAGCGAGAGAGGGATGGAGCGAGAGAGGGATGGAGCGAGAGAGGGATGGAGCGAGAGAGAGAGATGGAGCGAGAGAGAGAGATGGAGCGAGAGAGATGGAGCTATAGAGAGAGAGATAGGGAGAGAGAGAGGGAGAGAGAGAGAGAGAGAGAGATAGAGAGAGATAGAGAGAGATAGAGGGAGAGAGATAGAGGGATAGAGAGGGAGATGGAGATAGAGAGCTAGAGAGAAACTGAGATAGATAGTGAGATAGATAGTGAGATAGATAGTGAGATAGATAGTGAGTAGAGAGTGAGGTAGAGAGTGAGGTAGAGAGTGAGGTAGAGAGTGAGGTAGAGAGTGAGGTAGAGAGTGAGGTAGAGAGTGAGGTAGAGAGTGAGGTAGAGAGTGAGGTAGAGAGTGCGGTAGAGGACTGAGGTAGAGAGTGAGAGGGATAGAGACAGAGAGAGAGAGAGATAGAGAGAGAGATAGAGAGAGAGGTAGAGAGGTAGAGATAGATAGAGATATAGAGATATAGAGATATAGAGATAGAGATATAGAGATAGAGATATAGAGATAGAGATATAGAGATAGAGATGGAGAGAGAGGGATGGAGAGAGAGGGATGGAGAGAGAGGGATGAGAGAGAGGGATGGAGAGAGAGGGATGGAGAGAGGGATGGAGAGAGAGGGATGGAGAGAGAGGGATGGAGAGGGATGGAGAGAGAGAGGGAGAGAGAGATGGAGCGATAGAGGTAGAGAGAGGTAGAGAGAGGTAGAGAGAGGTAGAGAGAGATAGAGGGTAGAGAGATAGAGGTAGAGGGATAGAGGTAGAGAGATATAGAGGTAGAGAGAGATAGATAGAGAGCGATAGAGCTAGACAGATAGAGCTAGACAGATAGAGCTAGACAGATAGAGCTAGACAGATAGAGCTAGACAGATAGAGCTAGACAGATAGAGCTAGACAGATAGAGCTAGAAAGATAGAGAGCTAGAGAGAGAGGGAGAAATAGAGACAGACAGATAGTGAGACAGAGATAGTGAGACAGAGATAGTGAGACAGAGATAGTGAGACAGAGATAGTGAGACAGAGATAGTGAGACAGAGATAGTGAGAGACAGAGATAGTGAGACAGAGATTAGTGAGACAGAGATAGTGAGACAGAGATAGTGAGACAGAGATAGTGAGACAGAGATAGTGAGACAGAGATAGTGAGAGACAGAGATAGTGAGAGACAGAGATAGTGAGAGACAGAGATAGTGAGAGACAGAGATAGTGAGAGACAGAGCTAGTGAGAGACAGAGCTAGTGAGAGACAGAGCTAGTGAGAGACAGAGCTAGTGAGAGACAGAGCTAGTGAGAGACAGAGCTAGTGAGAGACAGATATAGAGATAGAGAGATATAGAGATAGAGAGATATAGAGATATAGAGATATGGGAGATTATAGAGATATGGGGAGATATAGAGATATGGGGAGATATAGAGATATGGGGGAGATATGGGGAGATATGGAGAGATATGGAGAGATATGGAGAGATATAGAGAGATATGGAGAGATATAGAGAGATATGGAGAGATATAGAGAGATATGGAGAGATATAGAGAGATAGAGAGAGATAGAGAGAGATAGAGAGAGATAGAGAGAGATAGAGAGAGAGAGAGAGAGTGAGGTAGAGAGTGAGGTAGAGAGTGAGAGGGATAGAGAGGGATAGAGAGGGATAGAGAGGGATAGAGAGGGATAGAGAGAGAGATAGAGAGAGAGATAGAGAGAGAGGTAGAGAGAGAGGTAGAGAGAGAGGTAGAGAGAGAGGTAGAGAGAGAGGTAGAGAGAGAGGTAGAGAGGTAGAGATATAGAGATAGAGATAGAGATATAGAGAGAGATATAGAGAGAGAGATGGAGAGAGAGGGATGGAGAGAGAGGGATGGAGAGAGAGGGATGAGAGAGAGGGATGGAGAGAGAGGGGATGGAGAGAGAGGGATGGAGAGAGAGGGATGGAGAGAGAGGGATGGAGAGAGAGGGATGGAGAGAGAGGGAGAGAGAGATGGAGAGAGAGATGGAGAGATAGAGATAGATAGAGATAGATAGAGGTAGATAGAGGTAGAGAGAGGTAGAGAGAGGTAGAGAGAGGTAGAGAGAGGTAGAGAGAGGTAGAGAGAGGTAGAGGTAGAGAGATAGAGGTAGAGAGATAGAGGTAGAGAGATAGAGGTAGAGAGAGATAGATAGAGAGCGATAGAGCTAGACAGATAGAGCTTAGACAGATAGAGCTAGACAGATAGAGCTAGACAGATAGAGCTAGACAGATAGAGAGCTAGAGAGAGAGGGGAGAAATAGAGACAGACAGATAGTGAGACAGAGATAGTGAGACAGAGATAGTGAGACAGAGATAGTGAGACAGAGATAGAGACAGAGATAGAGACAGAGATAGTGAGACAGAGATAGTGAGACAGAGATAGTGAGACAGAGATAGTGAGACAGAGATAGTGAGAGACAGAGATAGTGAGAGACAGAGATAGTGAGAGACAGAGATAGAGAGAGACAGAGATAGTGAGAGACAAGATAGTGAGAGACAGAGATAGTGAGAGACAGAGATAGTGAGAGACAGAGATAGTGAGAGACAGAGATAGTGAGAGACAGAGCTAGTGAGAGACAGATATAGAGATATAGAGATAGAGAGATAGAGAGATATGGGGAGATAGAGAGATATGGGGAGATATAGAGATATGGGAGATAGGGGAGATATGGGGAGATATGGAGAGATATGGAGAGATATGGAGAGATATGGAGAGATATGGAGAGATATGGAGGAGAGATAGAGAGAGATAGAGAGAGATAGAGAGATAGAGAGAGAGAGATAGAGAGAGATAGAGAGAGATAGAGAGAGATAGAGAGAGATAGAGAGAGAGAGAGAGGAGAGGAGAGAGAGAGAGATAAGAGAGATATAGAGAGATATAGAGAGAGATATAGAGAGAGATAGAGAGAGAGATAGAGAGAGATAGAGAGAGAGATAGAGAGAGAGAGATAGAGAGAGGAGGATAGAGAGAGAGAGATAGAGAGAGAGATAGAGAGAGAGAGAGTAAGAGAGATAGAGATAGAGATATGGGAGATATAGAGATATGGGGAGATAGAGAGATGTAGAGAGATGTAGAGAGATGTAGAGAGATGTAGAGAGATGTAGAGGAGATGTAGAGAGATGTAGAGAGATGTAGAGAGATGTAAGAGATGTAGAGAGATGTAGAGATGTAGAGAGATGTAGAGAGATGTAGAGAGATGTAGAGATGTAGAGAGATGTAGAATATGGAGAGATATGGAGAGATATGGAGAGATATAGAGAGATATAGAGAGATATAGAGAGATATAGAGAGATATAGAGAGATATAGAGAGATATAGAGAGATATAGAGAGAGATAGAGAGAGATAGAGAGAGATAGAGAGAGATAGAGAGAGATAGAGAGAGGAGAGAGAGAGAGAGAGAGAGAGAGAGAGAGAGAGAGATGTAGAGAGAGAGAGATGTAGAGAGAGGATAGAGATAGAGAATATGGGGAGATGTAGAGAGATGTAGAGAGATGTAGAGAATGTAGAGAGATGTAGAGAGGATGTAGAGAGATGTCAGGAGAGATTTAGAGAGATGTAGAGAGATGTAGGAGAGAGGTAGAGAGATGTAGGAGAGAGATAGAGAGAGATAGAGAGAGATAGAGAGAGATAGAGAGAGAGGAGAGAGATGAGATAGAGAGAGAGAGAGAGAGAGTATGGGAAGAGTATAGAGAGATAGAGAGATATAGAGAGAGATAGAGAGAGATTGAGATAGAGAGAGATAGAGAGAGAGAGAGAGAGAGAGAGAGATAGAGAGGAGATATAAGAGAGA